>NC_056730.1:411113541-411158541 GCF_019279795.1 Protopterus annectens | reverse complement strand
CCAGGTAAGACTGCAATCCAAACTGTAGCTTGCTACACATCCCCCACCATGCCTCAAGATTCTCACTACACCTTTCCAAACATACTGGAAAATATTAAGATAAAACCAAACACCCTAATACTGGGTGATTTCAACTACCCTGCCATTAATTGGGAAAACTACTCGGGTACCAACTCTTTTTCCCAACGGTTCTTGGAATTCATAAATTCCAATGCCCTGGATCAACTAATCCATTGTCCCACCAGGGGCTCCAATATCCTAGACCTGGTCATTACCAACATGGGAGATAGATGCTCCACACCAGTGGTCACCCCCTCATTGGTCAGGTCTGACCATAAGCAAATCACCCTTGACATCCACATCCCACCCCTAGTATGGAAACCTCCTTAAAAAACTTCTCCAAAGCCTACTTCAAGCTACTGAAGTCAGAAGTGACAAACTTCACAACACCCACACAGACGGGATCTGGAAGTTCGACTGCAGAAACCTACACTAAGGCACTGTACAAGCACATCCACTCGTGCATGAATCGTGCCATCCCAAATAGAACCAAGATGCTCTTCGCCAAAAAAAGGAAGCCAATCTGGTGGTCCCCTGCTAAAAACAAACTATACAACAGAAGGAAGAAACTGTTGCAGAAAAGAGGAAAATCCCAGGATGCAAAAAACTCCCTCAACAGCCTCAGTAAGAAGCTGAGATCCCTCATAAAATCCTCAAAAGCTAGTTACAAAAATAAAATTGCCAAAGATTCCAAAGACAACCACAAGGCATTCTATAGTTATGTCAAGAATCTAAATGGCAATGCTCAGATCTGCTCTGAGTTACAACAGAATGGCATTAAATATACTGACCCCAAGGATATTGTCAATATCCTGGTAGATCGATTTTGTGCCAACTTCACCCACCTCTCACTCCCTAAAGGGCCCATCTCAACACCAAAAGATTGCCAAATTCTGATAATCACAGCCACACAGGTAGAAACCGCACTTTCCAAAGCTAAGACTACAACATCCATGAGACCAAATGACATCCCAGGCTGTGTACTACATGAACTACAAAATGAACTGGCACCTCACCTAAGTGTCATGTTTAATCATAGTCTCACCTCAGGCTTCGTGCCCACTGAGTGGCGCACAGCTACAGTTATCCCGCTCCACAAGGGATGATCCATCTTGGATCCCGGGAACTACCGTCCCATCAGTCTGACAAGCCTGATCTGCAAGGGCATGGAACGCATTATCATGGAACTTATAAACAAAGACATTGGCAACCTTCAAACACTGGACCCCACCCAGTTTGGGTTTGTGAAGGGCCAATCTTGTCTCCTGAATCTGATTGACTTCTTCAAATCAGTCTCCAGAGCTGTGGACGAGGGTAAGGCAGTCCACACAGCCTATCTGGACCTCACCAAGGCCTTCAACACCACCCCCCAACTCTGGAATCATAGATAAACTTACTAAGCTGGACATAAATCCCTATGTCACTCGATGGGTTGCCAACTGGCTTACTGACAGAACCCAGACTGTAAAAGTAGCCGACTCCAAATCCAGCCCCAGGCAAGTGACAAGTGGAGTACCTCAGGGTTCAGTTCTGGGACCACTCTTGTTTGGCATCTACTTCTCTGAAGTACAGGCCAACACTAAGGGACTCTGGCTAACAAAGTTTGCAGATGACTGCAAACTGGGAGCCATTATTGAATCCCCAAATGATGTGGATATTCTACAAAAGGGCCTTACAGAAACAGATGCCTGGTGCCAGAGCCATGGGCTCAAGCTTAATGCCAAGAAATGTATAGTTATCCCCTTTGGGGAAAAAACATGCACCCATGAATTACCACACAGGTGGCAGGACACTAAACATTGAAAGTGTGATGAGAGACTTAGGGACACTTTCGACAACCACATCGCCACAACAGTCAGGAAATCCTTCTATGTGGCACACCTCATCACTAAGGGCTTTTCATCCAGAAAAAAGGAGGTCATTGTCCCACTGTACTCACCCCTCATTAGACCCATTTGGTATGTACCTCAAGACATCTGCAACAGCTGGAAAGGCCACAGAAATACCTCACTAAAAGAATCACAGGCCTAAAGCAGATGCCATATGCTGACCGTCTAAAAAAAACTCCAGCTATACTCTGTGGCATATTGTCTACTCAGAGATCTCTGCTTAACATACAAGGCCATGTCAAACTCTGAGCTGTTGGACATGCTCCATTTAAAGAAATCCCAATCCCTCAGAGCCACACGCTCCAGGGATCTAAACCTTGTCATCACAATGAATACAACATGCTGGAGGGATAGGTTCCTCACCCAGAGACTCCCCATATTCTGGAATAGACTTGCCCATACATATCAAGCAGAGCGCCTCATTGGCCCTCTTCAAAAGGAACCTTGATGATTGGATGGGAGACAGGAAATTCACCCCGGGGATCATGTCAGTCGCCCTGCTAGACAGGAGCCCGGAGAAGTAAATATTGTGGGAAGAAATATCCAGGGAATTGTTATGGCTAGGCTTGCCAGGCTTGCATAGGCCCTAGGGCCGATTGTGTAGTACCAACCTATGAACCTTTGATGATCAATTGATGACTAAGATTGCATACATCCTCCTCCTCCTCCTGAGATCAATTTGGACTACCTCTTTCAGGCATGTTCTAAAATTAAGACACTACCTTCCATGACTTTTCAGTAGACATCCTAAAGTATGGTCATAAGTGCAAAGTTCTGTCTAGCAAACTTCCTACATCAGATTTTCAACCAGTATTTCTCGACTGGTTCTCTCTCTGAGGTGTGGGGGATAAAATGCAGTGAGAAAACTATTTAGACATTGTTTAGAAACTGGTTTCCCTCTGATGAAAAGGAGAAACAAAGTTGTTTTTCAGTTATTTTTGTACTAACAGTACCTCACCTGTCTGTGCATGTTCAAAATAAGCATTTCTTACCCTTACTTTGAGAATGGGGGAGGAGGGAGTGGTGGCTGTAAGAAATTGTCTTAAGTACACGGTTACTGCTTTGGGTATAAAAAGGTTTTGTCCTTATGGAAAACCAAACAATGGCCCTCTGTAAATGAGTGCTTGCAATTTTAGTGTGTGTGTGGTGGTGGTGGTGGTGGGGGGGGGGGGCTGCTTCAAAGCATGTCTGCATGAGCTTTTTCAACAAGTGCAGGTATTGTGGAGAAGCAATTTTTTTTCAAAGTGGTTTTAGGTGTCCAATCCACTTCAGAAACTAGTTGGCCCCTAATAAAAATGCTTGGAGAGTCTACCGGTTGAAATGTCTGACATACATAGCTTCAATGAAGCATATACTAAGTCCTGCGTTGAGCAGCTCAGACATAGTACATCATCACAGCAACAAAAGCCAAGAAAAGATTTGACTCCTCTTTTGTACCCAGAGAGACTTTTTTTTTTCATTTGGCTAAGTAAAATTTCCTTCTGGTAGATTTCCTGGTTTCTCTTATGATGTTAATTAAGCACATCCTCTAAGAAATAGTGCAGAGCAAATGACATATCCAAGAAAAGGGAGACTGAATGCTCTCTCTTATTGACCAGAAAATCTTCAGAGTCTCAAACACTTGTGCTGCAGGGCCAAAAGAGCAGATCCTTGTTTTGTCTCTCAGCCTGTGGCTGTTGTCCTGGATACTGCATTCACTGGATCACATCATCATCATCACAGCCATCACTTCCCTTTCGCTTTTTATATGGGGTCAGGCTATCATGCCAAATGTTGCTACCTCTATCATTTCACACTGTCCTACCTTCAAATGCATATAATTTAACATTTGTATGGAGTAATCTGGGTCTATGGTTGTATGGTAAAATACATGTACTTTTACCAGGCTTGGATACTGCTGTTATTATTATTGCACTGTTTTCTGATAATCTGCTCAGGTAAGCATTAGTGACTTTGTCAGACTTAATCAGTGACTGAATTATTTCCTCCATTTTGTAGCCTGCAATCCACAAAAAGATGGCTATAAAGTTGAGGAAAATGCAGTAAGAAGTGTCTTCTTCCATTCACAATTACATTGGGAAGGTACACCCTTGCACAGAGCATGCTGCTTCTACAGCCAGGAGAAAAAATAGGTTAATCTTTTATTTATCCTGACTGGCATGCTCTCAAAACACAATCCAGCCATCACTTGGCTGGCATTCTGGTCTCCTCATGCCTTCCTCCTGTTTTTCCCCCCAAATCCAGTTTACTAAATCATCTTCGGCTTTACTGCACATATGACTGGACTAAAATAATCTATTTAACTTGACCTCCTTTGCAACTAATGCTACCCTAGTTTCTGCTCTGATGTCATCACTTCTTGTTTTGCTCTACAGTATGCATTCCACTACCTACCTCATGCACTTCATCACCCTGTGCTTTCTCAGCAGCTCTGCCTTCAATGCCCGAATTTGTATCAGACAGTAGCATTTGTCACAATGTTGTTTTGTACACTTTACTTTTCAGGTCCTTTGGCATTCTTCTGTCACTCACTAGCCTGGGACTGTACCAGTTGGCTGCAGAGTATCTGATACTAGCTTCTAATTCAGCTTGCACTTCTCTCCCCCCACCCACAAATAACTTCCATTAATTTTCCCATGTTGGTGTTTAGCTTCTTCCAAATTTGCTGGCATGTAATATATCTTGTTTGTAATTATTTTCATCTCATGTGCCTTAATTTTGCATTTCAGCAATTATTTCTGGACACTTGTTCAGAGTCTGCTTGTAGTGATACATCTGCCCACAACAGCTTTGTTGATGCATCTCCTGTGAAGTGTTTGCTGATGTAGTCCATCACCAATATGAACAGGTACAGACTCTGACCCGAACCCTGATGTTCACCCACAACCACAGGCAGCCCCTCTGCAAGTCTCAACATTATCCATACTTGTTTCATTGGGTCCTTGCCCATAGCCAGCAATTTACCCATGTAATTTAGAACATTACAGAAATACCAAAATTAGCTTTCTTAGGACTTTGTCATATGCCTTCTCCATATATATGAATGCCAAGATGGGCTGTTTCTTAATTTCCAGCTCCACCCACTGCATATCTGTCTCACTGTAAACACTTACCATTACTAACATCCTGAGCTAAATCTGAACTACTCAATCCCATTTATGCTTTCTTCTTCTGCATATTCATTTCTCTATCCTTATTGTTAACATTTTCATGCTGTATGGCATAAGTTTGATAACTCTCTACTGTCTGTAGTTGTGAATATCCCCTTTGTTCTTGTGGAAGTCAGTGGCACAAAAGATGGTGGAACAGGCAAGCACATTCAACTTTGGTGCCAAAGACTGAGGGTTCTATTCTCACGCCAAGTAGATGTACTGCTGACACTGTAGTGCAGTATAAGTGAGATGCTACACTTTGGATGAGGTGTTAAATTCAGGCTCCATCTGCCTGAGCTGGTGAGTAGTACAATGGATGTAAATGATCTCACAGCACCTACTGAAAGGAGCAGGGGTCTTATTTATGACTAAAAAAAAAATATATATATGTAAATTTATGAAATTTACATATTTACAGTCACATACACACATTTACATTTTACTATTTTTCTTATATCCTCATTGTTATTCTTCCATAACTGATTCCCACTCCTTCGCCCAATAACCGTAATCTAATGTTTTACAATACATCTGCCAAAATCCATTTCCCCTATAAACAAAATTTCATTCAGTCGTTCATCCCAAATAACCATTACATAAAATTCTCATCTATCCTCACATATTCTTTCTTCTTGTTCTTGTATCTTGTTACAACACTTATCCTTACTTTAATGGCTATATCCATTTCTTGTGGTAAAATTTCCTATGGATTTGCATAATACAGTTTCATCACATTAATATACCACATATTTCTATATTTTTCTGTTTTTTTCCATGTTAGTATTTTTTCTTGATAATTTTTAATTTCTTCATTTACATATTCTTTTTCTCTCTTTCGTATTCTTACTATCTGCCAGACATTTTGGTACTTATATTTAAACATTCTCACTATTAATTTCTCATCCTCTTCCTTTACCCACTTTAATATTCTATAAAAGTTTGAGGAAGCAAAACAACTGGATTTAGTAAACCCAATTATCCATTTTCATTCATATATAACATCTCTTCACCGTATTTAATCTTAAACCCTATATGAAACAAGACACCAACTGCACAATATCATTTTCATATTTTTCCAGACATACAAACATTTGACATATATGTTATGTTCCCATTAACACAGAATTCATCAGGCAAACCTTTTTCCTGAATGCTAATCTATACATCCTCCACAGAAGATAACATTTCTTTCATTTCTTTTATCAAACCCTCCCAGTGCATCATAGTTGCATCATTTCTTTCTCAAATCTCTAGCAGGGACACTTAATTCATTGAAAAATATACACCTCCAATTTTCACCAATTCATCAAAACAGTTCCTTTTATCTTTATTCAAGGTCATTCCCACTTCCTTTAAACATCCATTCAGACAAACCAACATTTCCCTTGTCCATATTTTGTACACAGCAACTACAAATACATTGTCTGCATGTGTCAACAAATACTGGAATCATCAACTCCCTTTGTATCACATATCTAGCATTTCATTTTATAAGCTATTACCCTCACTATCACATTCATTACCAATGTAAACAATATTCCACTCATGGGACCTCCTTGTCTTATACCATATTTCTTTACTCAGCCACCCATTCACCAAAATTCTCATGTTACTACATTGAATTACACACACACTCCTAATTATATTACTAATTCCATACTTCTCCATAACATCCCACAAAGCATGTAATATTGTATCACGTCATGCTAATATCTAAAGTTTCACTTACTACCTTTTATTTATATCAATCACACTTCCTCCCCACAAGCAGTAACAATTATTGACATCCCTTCCCTTTTATACCATATATACTTTTTTCCATAATCTCTCTCATACTTTCTTTCATTCTCCTCTGTATTATCCTCATAACAATTTTATAATGTGTTTAGTGTGATGGATCTTCATTTTTTAATTTCATTCTTCTTTCTTCGATATAACTTAATATCCCACTAAACTTCATAAACACTTTCTTCAACCATTATTCAGTACATTTACAAAACACTCTTTGCTAATCCATTAATTTCTTGCACATTCCATACTCTATTCCATCTAGGCTTGATACAGAATCAACATTCACTTCCTTAAGTACTTCATGCAATTCACTAACAGTAATTTATTTTTCATATTCTTCCCTAAATTGTTATTTTTTACTTTCCATTCTCTTTTCTTTCTTTTTACTCGTATACATAGTTTCCAGATGCTGCACTGCAACATTCATAATTTGCTCATGTTCCTTTTACACTTTTCATTTCCATCAATATATTAATATCCTCCTTTACTATTTACCCAGATATGCAGACCTCCCCTTCACTCTTGTAAATATAATCTATGCCTAAACAGCAATGTTTTTTTGATTTCTTTTACATATATTTTTTCCATATCATAATACTCTTGTATTCTCAAAATTCTCCAATACATTTTTTTTCTTTTCTTAAAAAAATATCTTCACTGAATTATCACTTATGACATAGGCAATCATACAGTCATGTAAGTGAAAACAAACCATATTGACATTTTCAGATGCAAACATTATACATCACTTATCTATACATAGTCTGCCAGTCAAACGATACATAGCTTAATTCCTGCATTCCTTTAAACCTCATTCCTCCTACAAATTATTCTGCATGCATTATTCCCACGTCACATTTTATTTGCATTTTTCTATGCAAATTGCTCCTACCCCTTTTCTAAAGATCACACTCCAGTTCTTTCATCTCTGTTACTATATTCACAACTTCTAGTACTGTTTTTATAGGCACGGATTTCCATTTTCTAGTAACTTTTTTCGGCAGCCAACACAATTAAAAGCAGCAAGGCCTTACTATGTGTCTAGGCAATTCTGAATGTGTCACAGCTCAATAACAATTTCTTTAGTTAAACCAATTTGTGCACCCAGTACTTTTGATAGAATAGTTTGCAGGGAATTTTTAAAGTCTGCCAACTCATTACACTCACAAAAATATCTCAATTACCTCTTTCTTCCCCATCACACCTCCAACATTTACAATCCACCTGAAGAAAATTTCTCTGGAGTCTGCTTGGCGTACAAATAAAACCCATGCAAACACTTCCACACAAAGATCCTAAATCTTTTAATCTTTGTTGTATATTTGGGAGCCATACATACACCCTCCCATTCTTTCTTTTTGAATTGCTTCTCTGATCTTGCTTATCCAATCTCTCTTCCCAATCCTACAGTTGTCATGTAATATTTTATATGTCCTATTAATTATCCCTTTTTAACAGCAGGTTCTATTCTAGATTCTACTTAAAACTATAGCAGCACTAGTCTTTCATTTAGAATCCCCTCATTTTGTTCTTTTTGCCTATGTATTCTAATACCAATCTTTGATAGGGAAGGCAATCTCCAGTCTGCAGTTCAAACAAATACTTGGAATTTTCCCATTCTATTATCATTCCCATCTCTAATTATTTGCTCCCAATACTTTTGTTCCTTTGCCAGTTTTTTTGCCGGTATTTCCCAGTCCGCTAAAATTTTCCAACACATTTCGATACATTTTTTTTTAATGCAACCTGTTGTTTGTAAGGCAAACTGTCTTTGAAACTATTCATGTAAGCAAACTGTGTTGTGGAGCTTTTCTCCCCGGGCCTCCACTGAAAATGGGCCCCCCAAGCCCAGTGGACCTCCCCGGTCATCAAACTGGAATAAATAAAATAAACAACACATTTTCCCATACCTCACTTTACTATCCTGTCTCATATAATCCTGCCATTGAAAAACACACTTTTTAATTATTTGTAGTTCAATCCACCATTCAGAACAAGTCCTTCATGGTTATATAACCTCTCCATAACGGAAATACTTTCCACTCTCCAATTTCACCCATTAATTTCTCATTTATTATTTTTATCCCCTTTCCTATTTTAACATGCTTCTTTACTTCCATCACCTCTATCCATATTGTTAAGTGGTCTGAGAAAATAACTACATCACCATCTGCTACTCCCAAATCTTCCAACAATACAAAATTAATTTCAGATCCAAGTGCCCAAATTCTAAGCCCATTGAAATTTTGTTCCCCACACCTAATTTTATCATTTAATTTTTCACACCTTTGCCTTTTCACATTTCCCCTTAAATCACACTGCCCCATGTAATTGTAATTTTCATATTAACTACCACATAGTATACTCGATGACAAAGATTCTCTTTCCTGGCTAGTTATATATGCATGCAATGCTGTAATTCTATAAACGCGCTGTCTTCACCTCATATCCACAACAGTTTACCTTCCCAACCTTCCTATCTTTACAACACTGCATCTAATATTTTCATTTTTTTTATTAAAAAAAAAACACAGCCAGTCCAGAATGATCACTTCACAAGCTGCATATTACATTTCCACAAACCATTTTTCGGTTTGCAATCTTTCTTCACTTGTCAGTAATATCCATATCACATTTGGTACACCACTCCAATGTCTCTATCATTCTTACAGTGTTAATAATACTGTTCATATTTAGTGAAAGTACTTTAAAACTGCTGACTTTCTTTAACTTTAAGGGAAATATTTTTAAATTTTCATTTTCTCATTTCCCCAAATAAATTTGGGGAAAAATAAAGATAAATAGATAAAATAAGAGACAATTCTCTCCCAAATCAGTTCCACACTAGACTTACCCCTCCTTCTCACCAGCTGAACTCCTACTGACCAACTTCAGTTTCAACACCCTGTCACAGCAATCTATATTGCTCCTGGTGATAATACTAACATACTTGAGAACATCCCATCTCACCTCTCACATACAATGCACTAAGAAATAATTATACTGGGAGATGTAAATACTGATTGGCTTACAATACAAGCTCCCAACACTACTTCGTGTATAAACCTACATTGGTTTGAGCAGCTAATCACAACCCCGACCTACATTAATAAATCTCACCTACCTAGCTCTTTTCTTGACTGGATATTGGTCTCCCACCCTCAAAACTATCATAACTCCCAAACCCTTCCAAATGCCCTCAGTGACCACTGGGCTATAACAGTTACCAGACATACTCCCCACCTTCAAACACCTAACAAATTTATTACCACCCACTCACTTTCGCATTTCTGTCCTAACTCCTTTATTAACCAACTCTTCAAAATTAACTGGTCTTACCTCACCACTCTTTCCTTTAGATGAAGCTGTCCACGCCTTCAACACTGCATTCCTAAGAAGTCTCTTATTGGCTGGGCTACCCTCTATCCAGATGCACCACACCTGCTTCCCCAGATCTTGTTTGTTTAGCTTACATACTTGCATGCAAACACAGAAAAATACCAGTTACTCCAACCAACTAGTCTCTTCAAGAGAAGATCTTAAATGGACCAACATTCTCTAAATCCGATGGAAGGGGGAAGGTAACTGATGGGACACCGTCCCTAGCCCAAAAATGGCTGTATCTCATTGGAAAACCTGAGACTGAAATGGAGAAGTTAAGAAGCCCTGCTGCCTAAAGCCCACTCTATATTTTGTAATGAGAGAAAAGTGTCGAGGAGAGAAGTCCAAGTAGCACACACAAAATATCATCTATGATAATTGGAGTGGGATGCTACAGAAGTAGCCATTGCCCTGGTAGAAGAGGAGCCCTGACTGGAAATAAGCTCTTTGTCAGCCTCTTGAAATAATGAAACAGATGCAAATCTTTAATCCATCTGGCTATGGAGGTTTTAGCCACTGACCTAACCTCCTGTTTTCTGCAAACACAAACAGTTGATTTGACTTCTTCATTCTGAGTAGTCCTGTTTAAATAAAAGCGCGGTTGTCTATGTGATGAACTGATAGAAGATGATATATTATATTGGATTATTTAGATGAAAAAAAACAGAAAGGGAGCTCTAAGGACTGTTGAAATGAATAGAAGATGCTACCTTTGGTAAAAAAAAAAGGGATTTTTTAAGGGACCTCTATCTCTAAATAAGGAGGATTAGAACAAAATCATTCTTAGCTCCCTTGCTCCTCTTCGCATAATTAGAATCAAATCTAATACTGTTCCCTGGCTCACTAAATCTACCAGAATCCTCATGAAAGACCAGGATAAGACTTGGAAAATGTGGACTAAAACTAGGACCCCTTCCCTTCTTCAGAAATATAAAGAACTCAGAAATAAAATAAAATAAATCATCCTTTATGACAAAATGAACCATGTCAATCCTCCCTCTACTCTTAAATCAGACCCAAAGAAATTCTGGAACTCTATTAAACAGACTCTTCGTCAAGGAAACCCTTCCTCTCCTAATCCATGTCCCAATGCGACACCTGAAGACATAGCCAACAAATTTAACAATCATTTTATAAACTCAATAACCTCTATAATAAATTCTCCCCCTCCCCAGAAACAACACTAGCACCCCCACAAACTCTACCTCTTCCAAACTCTCATAACTCCTCCTCTCTGAAAGCAGTATCAACTATGTAAAGTCATTAGTCTCTAAACTTAAACCTTGCTCCCCATCTGTTGACAAGCTACCCTCTTACTTCCTACATTCTAACTCTGAACCTCTTGCCTTTCCTGTATCCATCTTAATCAACCGATCCTTTTCTGAATCCTATGCCCCCATTTTATAGAAGAATTTCTTTACTCTACCCATTCACAAAGGGGGTAACTCCTCAGACATATCCAACTACAGACCGATTGCCATACTCTCTCCACTCTCACAAAATCCTAGAGAAATGCATTCACAAGCAAGTAATGCATTATCTTCACCAGGAAAACCTTCTCACACCCACACAGCACATTTTCCATCCCAAGCATAGTACAACTACTGCACTCGTATCATTAATCAACATAGTCTCCCTAGCTCGGGATAACAATAGACTTGTCTCACGCCTATTCCTTGACCTTTCCAAAGCCTTTGACACACTCACCCACTCCTAGATAAACTCACTAACTTACATTTCTCTCCCCCTACTATCTACTGGTTCTCCAGCAATCTACCCGCCAGCAATCAGTTAAAATGGCTCTCTGCACTATCCTCCCCTCTCACTGTACAAAGGGGAACCCCCCCAAGTGACCATACTTGGACCACTACTCTAATATTTTCACTAACTTGCTCTACTCCTCTTGTCCCCAGTCATCTCTTGTGCAATATGCTGATGACTCAACTGTTATAACCATTGCTTACAACCCAACTGACCTCCACTCAACTACCCAGGCATCCTTCCACACCATTGAGACTTTGCTTAATGACAACAAACTAATACTTAATCCAAAAAAAAACTAAGCTCCTACTCTTACTCCCTAAAAAAACATCACCACACTCAAAAGTACATTTACCATCTTATCCTGCAACATCATCTCAGCTGAATCTAGTACTAAATTGCTAGGTGTTAACAACAGATGATCAGCTTAAGTTTGATCTCCATATTACTAACTCGGTAAAAAGAACTCATCAGAAACTTGGACACCTTTTCTGTAGCAAGAAATATTTAACACTGCCCGAATAACTCTCTCCCGGGCTTCATTACTCCCAACAATTCTGTACAGCTGCCACATATTCACAAATCTAAATTCTACACATTTCCAAGCTTGAAACTACCTATAAGAAGATCGCCAGATTTGCAGCTAACCAAACCTAAAAGTCACACCACTGCTTAGCACTACAGTAACTAGACTGGTTAGAATTACCTCAGCTGCTCCAACTATACCAACTACAAATCATCCACTCTATCCTCTACCTACCCTCCTTCTGCCCCAGCCTCTCCACTATCATATCCAAATATTCCCCTGTAAGGATGCTATGCAGCTCAAATAAAAAATTCATAGACATCTACAAACCCAAAATCAAAATAGGCTGCTTCTCTATAACTATAACACAGCTATATCCTGGAACCAACTCCCCATGGAAATAAAATCCCTCCAGCATAGCAAAAGTTTCAAATTAGCCACAAGGAAATACCTAAAAACAAAGTGGTCTTGCCACTGTAGCCAACCACCCTGAAACCACCATCCTTTCACCACCTCACTCAATGTATCTCTAACACTATTCCCCTGCCTCTTCTACCTCTTTCCTTCCTCTATCTCCAACCACTCTTAATTCTTACAGTCTCAAAACAACCTACCTGTCTAGTCTGTCTCCTATACTCTACCTCCCCTGCATCTCCTACTAGCCATTCTTACTTTACTTTCTTGTTTCCATACTCCTACACAAATAGATCCTACCCACTTTAAATAAGCATCTGCCTATTAACTCATAAGTAGTCACATTTTCTTCTGCTAATTGTTTGAAACCTTGTTTGTAACAACTCACACATTTGTCTGCCAATTGTTAATACTTTGTATAACTGAATTGCCTGAGGAGCTTTTTTTCTCACCAGGTCTCTGCTTGTAAGATCCTACAGCTGATTGTTACTACTATGTTACTAAAATTTAATAAATTATTTTCCAGTCTTGAGGAGCTTTTCTCCCTGGGTCTCTGCTGAAAAATGAGCCAAAAGCTCAGCCAGACTAACCCGGTTAACAAATGTAAAATAAATAAAATAAATATTTTTCCTGGATTTATTTACAAGTAATCCCAGATCCTCAGAATTAGATTTTTCGCTGGTTCGAGCCTCAAAAAATTAGCATCAATCCTTTCTGCTGACCTCTCTTCCTCCATGTACTCTCTCATTTTCCCCCCTCCAGATTTTTCTCTTCTACAGCTTCTTTCACCTGACTCATTCTCTCCTCCAGCCTCTTGTGATCCTTTCTTGTGCATGTTTTACCCCGTTTCCCCTTTTTCATTTACTGTTTGTTCTTTCACTTCTTGCTGTACATCTTTTCTCCCCAAACTAGCTACACTGTACCTTGTCACAATCCTCAATTAATGAGAAGTCCCCACAAAGAGTTATTATTAAGATGGCCAACACAAAGTACAGTTGTGTACCTACCATAAATGTAGATGTTAGAGTGTATTCATTGTTGCAGTCATTACAATTGGGTTATCCTGCTGGAAGCCTACCCGCAGTCGGCCTGAATTCCAAAGTCTAGGTCTGGTGTCGGTTGCAGTCGCCTCCTCCCTGACGGCAGAGCGCCAGGGGTATAAAAGATGCAGCAGACGCAATTTTCTTCAGTTTTTCTTGCCCCAGATGTCAGGTGCCCCCAAAAGGGTAGGCTAAAAATATGTTCATAAAGCATGCATGCACCAAAGTAAATTATTCCTTCATCTACAAGCAAATACACCACTTAGGTATAATAGAATAGAGAAGTACAGATAAGTTCCAGCAAAGATAAGGGGGATGGTGGGTGAGTAACCTGGACTGCAACAGTGAATACACTCGAACATCTACATTTATGGAAGGTACACAACTGTACTATGTTCATAGTGTTTCACTGTGGCAGTCATTACAATTGGGTTGAATCCCAAAGATAAAGTTGGGTGGCTGGAGCTAAATAGGATTAGGAGCGGCTATGAGGCCCTGCAGAACTGCAGTGGCAAAGCCTGCCCTGGATTTAGAGTAGAGTGGTAAATGATAGTGCTTTGTGAAAGTGTGCACTGAACTCCAGGTTGCAGCCTCTAAAATGTCTTTGGTTGGTACTCCTCTGAGGAAGGCTGCTGAAGTGGCTGCTGCTCTGGTTGAATGTGGCCTAATGCCCTTAGGCATTGATTTGCCATGTTGTGAATAACAAACGAATGCAGTGGCCTATCCACTTTGAAATAGTCTGATTTGAGCCTTTCCTTGTGATCCTGCAGCATATGCCACTAGTAATTGCTCAGTCTTTCTGAAAGCTTTGGTTCTGTCCAAGTAGAAGTACAGCTGTCTGTGTATGTTCAAAGAATGCAGAAGTCTCTCACCCTTATTCTGTGGGTTTGGATAAAAAGTAGGCAAGTGAATAGTTTGGTTAAGGGCCACACTGGACACAACTTTAGGCATAAATGTCAGGTTTGTCCTCAGAGAAACCCTATCTGGATGGAAAATTATAAAAGGTTCCACAGCCATGAGTGCCTGTAGCTCTGAGACTCGTATTGCAGAGGTAATTGCTAGGAGCAGAGCTGTTTTCCAAGATAAAAATTTAATGCCAGCTGTTGTGGCTGACTCAGAAGGAGGCAGGGTGAGTTTTTCCAAGACATAACTGAGGTCCCATGCAGGTACTGGTGATCTCTTTGCAGGCCTTAAGTTTTTGGCTCCTCTGAGGTATTGCCTTAGTAAAGGATGAGAAAAAATAGGTGGCTCTGTATTGTAATGAGCTAAAATGGCAGAGGCATGAATTGTAATAAATGAAAAGGATAGGCCTTTGTCCAGCATCTCAGTTAAGTATTGCAAAATCTGAGGAATATTTGGTACAATAGTGTAATTTCCTTGTGCCTGGTTCCAAGCACATAATCTCTTACATTATTCTGCATATGATTTTCTGGTACTAGGCCTCCTGGCCTCCAAAATAACATCCATCACTGCTTTAGAGAGAGGGGTGGTTTGAATGACTACATTATCCGCCATGCTGCCAGATTTAAGGTCTTGAGTTGGCTGTGCAGGATCTGACTTTTGTTGGGACAATAAGTGAGGGATTTGAGGTAATGTCCAGGCTGGGCATTGAGACAGGTTAATTAGGATTGGGTACCAGTGCTGGCGGGGCCAGTGTGGGGCAATTGGTATCATTTTTGGCCTCTCTTGTCTGACATTTAGGAGTACCTTGGGGAAGAGAGGCAGTGGAGGAAAGGTATATACTGTTAGGTTTTTCCAGCTGAAAGATAGAGCATCCACTTCCCATGCTTGCTTGTGATAAGTCCTTGTGCAGAATGTCTGTAGTTGGCAGTTGTGTGGGGAGTCAAATAGAACTATGCCCGGGCATCCCCATTTCCTTGTTATCATGCTGAAGACTTGTGGATCCAATTTCCACTTGTGGGGATCCATGAGGTTTCTGCTTAATTCGTCTGCCAGAGTATTTATCATTCCTGGCAGTAATTGTGCCCGCAGATGTACTTGATAAATCAATGCTGTGTCCTACAAAGTCATGGCTAGTCTGCAAAGGGGATAGGAATGAGTTCTTACCTGTTTGTTTATGTACCACATGACTGTGGTATTGTCTGTCTTTATCAGTAGTTGTGCTGGATGAAGTTGATCTTTGAAGGCTGTCAGGGCATTCTGAACAGCTAGCATCTCTTTTTGCTCGATATGTAGATGCATTTGGCTTGTAGACCATGTGCCCTGAATACATTTTCCTGCCATGTGGGCTCCCCAGGCATAATCGGATACATTTGTTGTTAATGTCTGCCTGGCTGTGGGTAAAGTGAATGGCTGCCCCTTGTTGTGGTGACAGGCCCTTGCCCACCATCGAAACTCCTGTTGCAGACAGGGAAGAAGGGTAATTATTGTTTCCAGGCTGTGGCAATGTTGAGTCCAAACACTTTTCAGGTACCAATGAAGTTTCCTCATATGCAGTCTTGCATATGGAATTAGCAGAATGCAGGATGCCATGAAGCCCAAAGCCTGCAGAATTTTTCTTGCAGATAACTGGGCCTTTGTTGCCAACAGTTTGAAGTTAGTAGTCAGTTGCCTTTGTTTGTCTGGCATGAGATAAGCCATCTGGGCAGTTGTAGTTAAGCTTGCACCCAGGAATATTATCTCTTGAGAGGGTACTAGTTTTGATTTCTTTTTTTTTACTGTGTACCCTAGGCATGCTAGTAATCTTTTTACAAACACCAGATGCTGTAGTATAATGTCCTTGTTATCTGCTTGAATAAGGCAGTCGTCCAAGTAAGGATATATTTGTATTCTTCTTTGTCTGCAGAATGCAATTACTGGAGCCAAGCATTTTGTGAAGACCCTGGGCACAGCAGATAAGTCAAAGGGCAGTGCAGAGAATTGGTAGTGCATTGAGCCAGCTATGAATCTGAGGTATCTTTTTGCATGATTGTCTGATTGGGACATGCAGGTATGCCTCTTTTAAGTCGAAGGTCACAAGCCAAGCCTTCTCGCCCAGCATGGGCAGAAGCTGCTGTAAAGTCAACATTTTGAATTTTGGAATATCCAGATATGTGTTTAGAATTGATAGGTCCAGTATTGGTCTCCAGGTTTTGTCATTTCTGGGCACCAAGAACAGTAGAGTAAAATCCTTGTCCCTGCTCTTGCTCTGGTACTTGCTGAATGACCCTCATGTCCATAAGGAATTAAACTTGTTTTTGTGCATCTGCCCATTGATTTTTTTGGCAGATCTGGCAAACCGTGTGCCCTTGGCAGGGTAAGAAAGTGAAACTTGTAACCTTGTGACACTGTTCAAGACCCATTTGTCCTGGGTTATTATGTGCCAATTTTAAGTGCTAGTTTTCCCCCCAATGGTGCTGCCATTAGATAAGTGCTTGGCCCAGGTAGGGGGAAGTCATTGGGACTGTTTCCTGTATGGCTGTGATTTGTCTTCTCCGCTTTTGGAGGTAGAAGCACCCCACTGTTTAGACCTGTTTGAGCCTTGGGGCTGGGTTCTGCCTCTAGGGCGTCTGTATCTGCCCCTTTGTGGCATGTCTGACACTGGAAAGGACCAATTCTTTGTAGGCCAGTGTCTGCTAAATCTAGGAGGCTGTACCTGTAAGAAATCCTTGACTGTTTGCATAGATTTTGCTTTGTCCTCCATTTTCTTCAACACCTCTTCTGCTTTAACACCAAAGTATGCTGTAATGGAGCATCTAATAATTTTGCTTTAACATGATCAGGCAAATTCTGTTCCTTTAACCAAGCATGCCTCCTGATGACAGAACCCGTAACAGCGGCCCTGCAAGAGGCCTCCAAAGAATCAAAACCACATTGCAAAGTAGGTTTTCCAACTTGTTCAGCTGCATGCAACAAATCCTGCATTTCTTTGTTTTCTGCACATTCAGAATTTATCAACATTTTCTGTTTAAGCAGTGACACAATATATTGCTGATATTTAAGCATATGGAACTGGCAATTTAAAGCCCGTATAGCCAAGGTTGCAGAAATGTAAATCTTTTTTCCCTATCTGTCCAGTGCCCTAGAATCCCTGTCAGAGGGGCTAGGGTTTTTTGCAGTGGAAGCCTTGACCCCTTTGGGACCCTGAGAGATAGTTTCTGGGTCAGCAGCAGGGTGTTTAAAAAGAAATTTATGAGAATCAGGAACCCTGTAATATCTGTCTGGCTTAACAGGAGCTGGAGGTAGGGAGTCAGGAGTCAGACTGGACTCTGAAAAAACATCATCTGCAATGTCTAACACAGGTGGAATAGCAAGGGGCCTGTGCTGAGGTAGTAAAAGGAAGTCTCTGAGCCTCCTCTTAGATTCTGAATAATCTTGGCTCTCCCAGTGAATATGCTCCCTCATGGTATGCAGAGTTTCCCCAAAGAGGAGAGGCTGAAGGGATAGATTATTCAGCATCAGAATCCTCATAGGGAGGAAGAGAGTATTCCTGATCAAAAGAGGAATCAGATGAAATGGAAACCTGATCAGTTCTTGCCTAGGCCTCTTATTAGGAGGGGGATGAGAACCCTTGATCAAAGTAATTAGGTCTTCGGCCATTTTGAGCATCTGTTTTTTAGGCATGAAGGCTGTTGTATTTGTTTCTTTGTCTTTAAAGGTGCTTTAGTCTTTGCCTTTGAAGCTGAAGTCGTTTTTACATATAGTTGTGTAGGCCTGAAAACACCCTCAGAAGCCGATGCCTGCTCAGCGGCTCCGGACCCATCTGAGGGTATGGTTTCCGAAGTTCCAATACCTTGAGTATCCAGCGGCCTAGTCGGCTCCACGTGGGAGTCGGTAGCGGCCCACGGCTCTAAAGTAGCGGGCGTCAGGGGCTGTGAAAGCACCTCAATGAGAACCGGTGACTGGCTTAGAAGAAGCCTAGTCAGTTTTGGACCTCGGATGCTTGTCTTTTTCTTTGCGTTTTTTGTGAATTGCAGTAGTCGGTTGGCTATCCGACATCGTGTAATTAAATCTTCTGCCAAAATAGTGAAATGCAAAATCGTTCCGACGCTTAATAGTGCATTGGTTAAATCTAGCACAGAACTGACAATTAGCTATGTCGTTGTCAGGGCCTAGGCAAGGAATACAATAGGAATGAAAGTCCTTAAGAGGTATTTGCTTCCCACAAGAAATACAATTATTAACTTTTTCTGACATCGGTCTGGAGCAAGAAAAAAGTTTCCACAACTGGATACTTTGCTTTTAATGAAGACTTCGGATCTGAAATTCGAACACGAACATCTCAGGAGTTGGCCGACCGGCACTTGCGAACTGCTTTTGCTTCGGACACCGCGCGGCAAGAAAGACTGAAGAAAATGGCATCGGCTGCATCTTTTATACCCCTGGTGCTCTGACTTTAGGGAAGAGGCGACAGCAACTGACGCCGGACCTAGACTTTGGAATTCAGGCCAACTGCGGGTAGCCTGCCAGTAGGATAACCCAATTGTAATGACTGCAACAGTGAAACACGATGAACATCTTATAGTCCCTCTATGATCACCCACAAAAATAACACTTTCACCATATTTTCATATTTCCAAAACATTTTTCATCCTGAATCCCCCACTCCATAAGTTGCTCTCATCTCCAACTTTAACAGTATCATCAACTGTTTCACAAATACCCTTCATGTACTTTAACAGTATTCTTCCAGTTCATCAGTTCCAAACTGCAAAGTAAAATATTTAAGTTACAACCAGAAAACAAAAAAATGTTCCCCAGATAAATGTCTCTTTTGTTATACAGTATCAGAAATTTCATCATCAGTCCATCAAGTTAAAATGTTAAGTCACTAAAAAGTCTCTGTGCTAATATGTATACAAGACCTAATTTCTTGAGGTTTAAAACCCAGAAGAGTTACAGATGACATGCATGCAACAATTTGGTATTAGTGCCAGTTTGTTCTCTCTCTCACAACTAGTCTTCACTTCTTTTTTAAAAAAAGTTTTACTTAACTTGCTGCTGCTCTCCTTTTTTGCCTACTGTCACTGCTGCATAGGTTTTAGTTACTGCATTAACCTCTGGTCACAGAAGCAGACACCTTTGAAGTTTCTTGCTGCTCTCCACTCTTACTTTGTCACTACTGCATACATTTTAAATGCTGCATTCTTTGCTGCCACATCACTTGGTTCCTTTTCCACAATGACATCTTCAGCACTTCTGAAAAAGTCATCTACCCCATGAAACGGCAGAACTGTCATCTGGATCATCATGTTGGACTATTTTTAACCGATAATAATCTACTAGCCCTCCTGACACCAGTTCTGTTATCTGCACCACTTCAACAGACTAGCTCACTTCCTTCATGGAGCCAGCTAAATGCTCATTTGTAACATCCACCACAACAATCTTTGTTTACATTCTGATACTCTATATCAAAATGTTTTCTCCAAGTTCTCACTTTCCCCCTCCAAACACTCCAAAGATTTTTCTCTCCTCCCCCAAGAAGCAGTTTCTTTTAGCTCTCTTCCTTTGTGTGATGGAAGCCCTCTGGCACCATCTAGCAGCTCCAAAGATGCCCTGGCCAAATATCCCCTAGTAGTATAAATGCTACCACAGGTCTCCCCTGAAAAGAGGCTACTAGCCTAGTGGGTTAACCCGGTCAAAGGATAAATAAAATAAATACTGGCATTAGCATGTCATATGGTATACCCCCCCCCCGAAAAATATCATAATGAGTATTCTCAGGATTCATATCTTGCCTAACGTACCCAACATCTTGATCATATAAGCACTGACTTCATCTAAGCCTGCCTCTTTCCAGACTTCATTTTCCTTTGTGCTCTTTATACTACTAGGACAGGCTCCCTTTATCTTTTATCATAGGCTGTGCCTCTGGCAGAACAGCTTTGGTGTGTGTGTGTGCATTTGGGGGAGTCCTAATTGAGAAGCTTGATGAAATATTCTCTACTTCTGTCACTGATGTCATCCAAATTGGTGAGCAGATTATTGGTGGCATAAGTTATGAATGCATCTGAAGACAATCTTTGTCTTTCTGTCACTGCCTTGCAGCTTTATAGAGTTACTTTATGCCATCAGCAGAGTGACCTTCCAGAATTGGAAGTCTGATTCCAAAGAGGCAACACAGAAAGCACCCGCTAAGGCCCCAAAACACCTGAGGAAATGTTAATTTTGGAGCTTTAGACCAAGAAGGTCAATGAAGCAATTCAACGCATCTGAGACCACCTCACCAGTCCATTTACAATGATCCTTAATTCTACAGAATGCAGGACCAAGTAAAATATCTCTCTGGGAGAAATACAAAACATGGTACCTTCATTATCCATATCAAATTTTGGGGGAAGACATCAGTGAAGCACAACACAGATCTTCCACCTCACTGCCTGAAGAATCAGATTCTCTCTGTGGCAGAGAGAGTTCACACTTGAAGGGGACTCCAGACACTAATCCCAGCCCACACTGATCTGAAAGTTTTAAAGAAACCAAGAGAAGCCTAGGACTAAGTTGAAACATTCTTGTGAACAGGCCTGAGAAGGGGGTGGGGTGGTTGAGGGATGCATTCAGACCTTTGCAAGATGCTTGGGATAGTAGACGTCTCCCACACTAGTCCTTAACTTTGAGAGTTGCTTCACACACCTGGGTAAATGGACAAGAGAGTACAGTTGTGTAAATAAACTTACCATAACAGAACATGTTCTAATACATCACTGTTGCAGTAGTCTAAAGTGTATGGGTCTCCTTCAGAGAGTTTTTTCCCCAGAAGGGAGGCAAAAGCCCTGGCAGAACAATGCTAGGAGACAAATCACACAGTAAATTACGCACAAAAGAGTGAAACATCCACAACTTGGAAACAGTGACCTCTCAGAACATATACTGTTTAGCCAAGTTTACTTAACACAACTGTACTATGCTCAATGTATAATACAGTTGTGCACTATGCCCAATGCACTGTTCATTGTTGCAATCACCTATGGGTAGATTACTGCTGCTTAGAAAACTAAAAGGGAGGGAGCAATGAACTAAAAATCCAGAAGCCTCTGGTGAATGGTCCTAGCTAAGCTTATTAGGGACTAAGAAAAGGAATCCAGTTTGTAATGCATTCTAGAAGTTACTGGGGCCAATGCTGCCTCTAGAATACTTCTAGACTGCATCTCTTTCCAGAAACACACCAAAGATTCCGAAGCCCTTGTGGAATAAACCCCAACCCTGCATGGAAGTGGCTATCCTTTCTTCATACCCTCATAGGAGATAAAACAGCTGGATCAGCTTTGCCTAAGGCTCAGGTTTGGTTTTCTTTAAGTAGTATCTGGGCTGCCTATGGGATATCTGCCTTAATCTAAGGTTTGGGAACAAAAGAGGGTTGTGCACTTACCATAACTTGGAATCTGTTCTATCCAATGTCATTATTCATCACAGATGACTCTTGGATCAAAACTCCGATTCGAGCAGACAACTGATGGACAGATCCAGAGCTCAAGCTACCCCCTTCCTACAATCCCCTGCTGACCTGTAACCCTCAGACAGAGTCTGCTGAAAGAAAAGGCAGCATAGTCTGCTTAGGAGTCTAAAGTATCCCCAAGGGGGGGGGGGGGATCACACCAACTTTACCAGATCCCCAGAAGGAAGGGCGAAGGAGTCCAATGAGTAATGACACTAGACAGCACATATTCCAAGTTATGGTAAGTACATAACTCTATCTGATGCTATTTGTGTCATTATTTACCACGGATGGGTCAGAATCCTCAGCTACTATGAGCCCTGGGTGGCCTCAAAGAAGGATATGCCGGAGCACAGAGGAACCAAAGGAAGTCCTGTTCCTAGACACCAAGTCCAACTTATAGTGCGAAACAAAAGTGTGAGGATTAGACCAAGTAACACCACAAATCTCATCTAATGAAAGTTTAGCAAAGAAGGCCAAAAGACATAGCCACAGACCTAGTAAAGTTGGTTTTAACTGGTCTGGATAGCTCCATATGCCTGCTTTCATAAATGTAGGAAACACAGCTAGCAATCCATCTGGAAATAGTTATCTTAGAAGCTCCCAGACCTTTTCTTTCCTGAGAAAAAAGCCAAGAAAAGCTGGCCTGACTTCCTAAATTGCTCAGTCCTCTTCAGATAAAGACATAGTCGCCTATGGTCGTCAAAGCAATGTAAAATATATTCCTCTTTATTAGAATAATTAGTGAAAAAAACAGTAGCTGCATTGATTGGTTAAGGTTAGTTTCTGAAGTCACCTTCGGAATGAACAACGGATTTGACCTGAGGGATACCCTTACCCTTGTGGAAGACCATAAATGAGGGTTTAATGCAAACAGCCTGCAGTTCAGAAACTCTCATGGCAGAAGTAATGGCCACTAAAAATGCTGTCTTCCAGGACAGAAACTTAAGATTACAAGATGCAGCCGGTTCATAGGTCTTACGCGTCAAGGACTGCAACACCAAGGTTAAATCCCATGGTGGAGAAAGATCTTTGATAGGAAGCCTAAGAAAGACCCATTTGAGAAAGGCTTTGCATAGTTTAGAAGAAAAGCTAATACCTTGATTCAAATAGAAATTAGAGCTGATCACTAACTGGAACTTAACCGTGGAGAAACTAGCGCCTTCTTCAAAGAAAGAAGCCAAGAGCAGCAAAATATGGAATTGGAGCTGAAAAAGGATCCAAATTATGTTGTCTGGCCCAAATAGAAAATCTTTTCCATTTACTGAAATGCACCTTCACTGTAGATGGCTTCTGAGATGCCAAGATGATGCTTCTCACTGGGGAGGGGGAGCCTAGACTGCGAAAGGATCACTAGAACTGGAGAAATCAAGAAGTTAGATGAACAGTCTGGAGGTTGGAAAAAGGAAGCCTCCAGGGATGGGAGATGAGATCTAAAATGGGATACAATATCCAGGGAGGATATTTCAGAGGAGACTGAAGGGAGAAACATGCCTGACAAGGCCAAAAAGGGGCAATGAGGATGAGAAGGGTCTTCAGGCAGCGAGCTTTCTGCAGGAACTTGAACTACAGGAGTAGGAGGGTAAGCAAAGAGGAATCCCAATGGCCAGTCATGAAACAAAGTGTCCTTGGGTGACTCCCCCACCAGGGAGATCAGGGCAAAGTAGTTGCTGCATTTGTGGTTGACTGGGAAGGCAGAGAGATTGCAGCATGGTTGACCCCAATGGCTGAATATCGGATGCACCAATGACGGATTCAGGGACCACTCATGGTAGACCTGCTGAGTTTGTTGGCCAGCAAGTTGGAACTGACAGGAATGGGAGTTGCAAGAAGAAAGCACCTGGAAGACATCACCCATTCACACACTCTCATGGCCTCTCTGCACAGGGAATAAGACTATGTTCCCTCTTGCTTGTTGATGTACCAGACCACCTCCATGTTGTCCTTTTGAACTGCTATGGTCCCTGGAGGGAGGCTTGTCAACATAAGGAGGACTGCTCTCATCTCCAGGACATTTATGTGCAATGTGGTCTCTGGGGGGACCCATGTGCCTTGAACCATCCTGCCCTGGAAATGCCCCCCACCCCAATAGGAAGGCATCTGTGATCACTATACCCTTGGAAGGGGAAGACAAAATGGCCTGCCTAGATGTAGATTCCGTGACTGGTGCCACCAAGTGAGATGATTTCTGCATACCTGAGTAATCCTGACACTCGTGGACATGGGATGAACCTAAGCGGACCAATGGACTGCCAAGATCCAGTGAAGTATCCACATGTGATACCTGGTAAATGGCACTAACTGGATGGTAGCCACCACAGAACCAAACGCTTGAAGAATCAGATGAACTGATGGGTGCTCTAAACCTAATAAGCGAGATTCCAGATCTCAAATGAGCTAGACCCAATGTAAGGGTAGTGCTGCAGTCTCCAACACTGTGTCTAACTGGACTCCAATGGTATGGAGAAAGATTGGACCTGGGCAAAATGACCAATGCCTAGATGCTGAAAAAGGCAGAGAGCGTAACTGGTGGTCATTAAAAGTCGATGTCTTCTGGGTGCTGTAAAGAGCCAATTGTCCAGGTATGGGAAGACCTGGAATCCTTGCAGCCGGAGACTATCTGCCACCCCTGCCATGCATTTGGTAAACACCCTGGGGGGGGGGGCTGTGGTGAGTCCAAAGGGCAGGGCTCTGAACTAGTACTGATTGTCCCCTAATCAAAACCGTAGATGTCTCCTGGAGCACCTGTTGATCTGGACAGGATAGTGTACATCGTTGAGATCCGCTGAGTACATCCAATCATCCTTGTGCAAAACAGGCAGAATGGACTGAACATTGACCATCCAGAACTTGGATTTCTTGACAGACGGGTTTAGTTCGCTCAGATCCAATATCAGACATACGTCTTCTGTCTTTTTTGGCACCAAAATGAAGAGAAAGCAAGTTCTAGACCCTCACTGTCCTGTTGGGGCCACTTGAATGGCTCTTTTTTTTAAAGAAGGTCTTGGACATAGACATAGGTCAACTCCCTCTGGCAGGGTGAAATGCCTGGGAGAAATTTTTGAACCAGAGGGGGCTGAGAAAAGGGAATGAAGCAACCCCTGGAAATAATTTTTAACATTCACTGATCGGAGATGAGACTTGTCCCAGCTAGTGGGTGAATGGAGAATCATCCCCCGACTGCCTCCACGGCAGGACAGTCAGGCAGCACTTCAGGAGCACTGAAAGGGCTTCTCTGACAAAGGTTTGAAAGCCCTGATTCTGTGGATCCCCTCTGCCCCCAGGGTGGCATCAGCCATTGAATCCCCTGCCCCAGCCTGAGGAAGAGGATTCCTAGGGAGCATCCTGGAAGATACAGTCCTGCAGAACCAAAGCTTTTTACTCACCTTCTGAAACTTGGAAAAGAAACGCTGGGGAGTAGAAAACTTTATTTGTACTGCAGACAGAGTCTTACACTCCTGCTCACTTTGGGTCAAAGTTTCTTTGACAGCTGGACCAAATAAGGTGGGACAGTCAAAAGTGGCACTAGTAAAGGATGCCTAAAAGGGTTCCGCAAACACACAAAGGCAAAGCCAGGCATGCCGACAGATGGCAATGCCGGGGCCCGCCACTCAAGAGGTGGCCTCTGCCGCATTAGAGATGAGCCTCATTGAAGCATTAGATAAACAAGTCCAGAGCAGACAGCTTAGGAAAGACAAGTTTAATACTCTCCATGGGCAACAACTTTGTAAGGGAAGTGGTGAGTTCCAATACCAAATCCCTCTAAAGCCAGGTAAAGTGTGCCACTTAGTTGGTTGCTCTCGGTCTGAATGCAGCTCAGGCAAACACGTGCTTTCCTGAGCGGTCTATTGCCAGACACTTCCTATTCGGGGGAAGTACCAAGGAGCTCTGCTAGCTCCTTCTTAGTCGCAGCAGCCACCACGATGGCAATGACAAGGCCACCCTTACTCCAGATCATCTTATCCTTGGGAGGACTGAGAAATCTGTCACCTTTCTTGGGCACCAGTTACACTGTATCTAGCTCTTTCCAAACCTTGCTGGCAATAAGTTATACAAGCTCGGGGGGAGACACACCCAAGTACAGGAGGGGCCCATACCAAATGCCTTCAAAAACACTGATTCCTCCAAAGATGGGGTTTGGGAAGACAAACCACCTTTTTCCTTAAGAATTTTGAGGATGTCCCCAAAGGACACCTCCTCTGAGTGTAGTCTGGGGGACCCGTCTCCCTCCTTGAAATCCAGGTCTTCCATGAAGGACTCTGTGGAAATCTAAGCGTCTCCTTTAAAACATTCTCTTTCAAGGGGGGGGGTTTCCTCTGTGATGGGCTCAGGGGAGGATTCAGAAGAGACAGGGACCCCAAATGGGGTAGTGCCTGCCTGAAGGTGCTCATGAAACCCTGGAAGGATGACGAGGTTCTGCACCCAAAACCGAGAGAGGTTGGAGAGTACCCAGAGAAGGAGCGGTATCTGTCAGACTGAAGAAGGTCCTCTCTACCGCCCGAAGGCCAACTGACTGGATGAGGCTTCCCTCTCCTCCTCAGCAGTCGCAACCCTTCAGGGAGGGAAAAGGGACCCCGACGCAGCACCCCGACGCAGCACCGAAGTCCCCTCCAGACGATATTGGCCCAAGCTCTCCAGTGCAGAAGCCCCCAAGGGGAGGGAACATTCCAGACCCATCCCCACCCCAGGGAGCTAGCACCAACATCACAGGGCCGAAGTGCAGTATGTTCCAAGGGCAGCAGAACAGAGCCCATCAAGGACCCTAACAGTGTCAAGAAGGGGGAGATACTTGACAGAGTCGGCCTCTCACACAGAATACTCTGATCCTGAAGTTCCAAACCCAGATGGGTCAAAAGAGAAGAGAGTGAAGTCCTGTGGATGGAGCAGGTCCCCTAGGCAACTGAGCTGGGGATGGCAACAAGCACAACTCAATTTGGGCTTTGAGGAAACTCCTCATCATCCTATTCATATCTGCAGGTAGCAAGCATCTGGAAGACCTGGAAAACACTGAAGATGGACCCAACCTAGCCGGAGATCCTGCCCTGGACGTCAATGCCCTACAATCCTGGGAGGGGGACTGACTCCAATGTATAGGATCCAATCTACTAGACCTGGGCGGGCAACTGTCAATGATAATTAGAGACAGTACAATAGGAACTGAAGTCCTGGTAGGATCTGATGCCTGAGCAGGTGCACCGAACAGATCTGACAAATGGGTTGGATCCAGTGAAGGCTTGCACAGAGTCAGATGAAGTCCTCCAAGGCACCTAGGCCTCAGATCCAAGAGATTGATCCGACGTTCTCATAGGTTCATAGGTTAGTACTAAGCTAACTGCCCTTGCGAGCCATTTTAAGCCTAGCCAATTATCCCTTGTGAGACTCAAACCCTGCACCTTGTGTTTGTAAGGCAAACACCTTAACCATTTGGCCACCCTCCCACTTCTCAGAGCGGAAGAGCCCAGATCTGAAGCCAAAGAGGCTGGACTCTGATGTGGGAATCTGCGATCCGACAGCCTAGGCTTTTTGGAGACAGGAAAAGACCCCTTAGAGGGAGAGGGAGGCTGTCTCTTAGGATCCTAAGTAGCCTTAGAGGGAGAGTCCAAAGCCAATGGACCGCCGTGAGCTAGCCCTTTTAACAGCAACTTTTTCCTATGCTCCCATAAGAGCTCTGAGGTTAAATGTGGCACAATGTCGCATTCAACCTCCAGGTAAGGCTCTCCCCAGCAGTATACACACTTCCTCGTATGAGCTGGAGTGAAGCATTTTCCGATCGCGTGAGGAGCACCTTTTAAAACCTGAAGGTTCATCAGCCTTTGCACTGCCAACACACACTAGAAAGGGAGTTGAGAAACTTTTTTTTTTTAAATAATGGAAAGGGAGGGGAAGGGCAGCAAGAGACCTAAGGCTATGAAAAGGGAGAAAAAAGCCCCCTACACAGACAAAGTAGCTATGGAGGAGAAACAAACAGGAGGAAAAAAAAATACTTTCGCTCTCTAAAAACATAAAAGGGATCACTTATCTTTTAACTAGGAAGCTTGAGCTGTAAATCATGTCCTAAGCATTCAGTGGCAAATGAGATCTGGGAGTTACAGGTCAGCAGGGGATTATGGGAAGGGGATGAGCTTGAACTCTGGATCTGTCAGTTGCTGGCTCGGATCAAAGACCCATCTGCGATGAACAACATGGAAAGCATTAGATGAAAAGATTAACAGTCTGTCAAAGTAAACTCAGAGGCCAGAAGGATTACTTTCAAAGAAACCTTGTCCTTGTGAAAAATAGGATAAGGTTGATTCATCATAAGTGCCTGTAAATGAAAGTTATGCACTCACCATAACAACAGATCTGTGTTGTCCGTCTCCATCCAGTTCAAAGTGTGAAACTTTGGATCTGGCACCAGACAACTGAAAAGTCTTTAGACTGCTTAGCTCCACCATCCTTATCTGCAACTCCAAATTCCTCCATCAACCCCCCACATCGCATTTGCCTCATGAGATAAACATTACGATATACCGTACAAAACCAAAAATACATCTCCCACCACTTTTGATAAGACAACCAAGGGAAAAGAAAGACTTCAGAAGCTGAAATAAACATCCCTTACCATCATGCCTCTCAACCTCTTAGCACAAGAAATCTGGACAAAGCCTGACAAAATGCAGGGGGGGGGGGGACAAAGACCCAAAAATAGGAACACATTTTAAATATTGCACTTGTAAACTTAAAAAGTTGCTAGCCTAACACTGTGTTAACATGCATTTTCTGAAGGGTATGAAGTCAAACTCAAATGCATGTTTTTTAGTGACTTTTATTCTTAAACCATCCCAGTGATTTGCCAAAAAACAATTATGAGGAATAGACAAAAATATGAGAGAAAAATCTGGATATTCTGCGAAGATCTGTCCAGTTGAGAGGTATGCTAAGGTAGTCAGAGGAGGAAAAACTCATCATGTGAATAATAAGGCGAGGGGAGGGGATGAGAAGATTGAAACAGACAGCACAGAGCTATCGTTATGGTAAGTACATCAACTTTCGTATCCAATGTTGTCTTGTGGAACACAGCCCCCAACCACAAACAATCCTCAAGAGAAACTCAGGAAGGATATTTTGTAACACAATGGAGTCAAAGGAAGCCTTGGATCTAGATAAGATGTCCACCTAGTAATGTGAGACAAAGGTGTGGTGATCCAGCTAATTGTCAGCAGCATAATTCTCAACCATAGGAACTCTAGAAAGGAAAGCTGTATATGTAGCTACAGTCTTTGTGGAATGACTGTTAGACTTGTGTAGAAGGGTGTTTCAAGGAATACGCAAACAAAATACAGTCTGATTGCCACTTGGATAAAGCCACTATAAACACAGATGAACCCAGCCTAGATTTGTTGACTTGACGTCCTGAGAGACTTGGAATGGTCAAGACAGAATCTCAATTGTCTGTCTACATCCCGACAATGTAAAAGGTATTCATGTTTGCTGGAAGAATTGGGAAAAACTACGGGGAGATGAACAGCACTGTTAAGGTTATTCTGGGAAGCTTCTTTAAGCAGGAAAACAGGGTTGGTACAAAGAAAAACAATGTCTTTGTGGAACACCAAATAAGGGAGTGAAAAATCAAGCGCTTGCAACTCTGAAGTCTGAAGAAGATGAAGGTTCAAAAGGAGAACCAGCTAGAACCTGCAGAATGAAGGGCAGATCCCAGGGAAGGAGATGATCCCAGACTGGGGATGAAGTAGAAAAGTACCTTTGAGAAAAGCCTTGGAAATCCTGAAGGAAATTGAGGCACACTATCCCCACCAATGTGAAAATTAGAAATGGCTGCTAACTGTGTACTTTTATAGTAGGAAAGTTAGAACTTGAACTAAACAATTTGGCTAGAATATTCAAGATACACTCCAAAGGGGGAGAAAGGGCAGAGACCCAAAGCCTCTGCCACAAATCAAACCTTTTCCATTTTGTGGTATATATACTTCTAGTAGATTCCTTTTGAAAGGAAGACAAAATGTGAACAACCTCCTGTGAAAGCCTGGCATTTATGGCCATCAAGGGAAATGGAGGAACCATGTGGTCAACTTGAGGGACTGAAGATTAGGGGGTTGCAAACCTGCTGGATGAGAAATGAGAACAGTATCCAGTATCCAAGGAGGGTATTTCAGAAGAGGCCAAAGGAGGAAAAAACACTCCTGACTTGCCCAAAATGGGGCTATGAGGGTCATTGCAGCTCTGCAGCAGGCTGCTTTCTGTAGAAAATTTACCAAAGGAACTGAAGGATAACCATAAGTCATGCCAGGGGCCTAGTAACCACCAGTGTGCCCCTGGATGACTGACGCAGAGTGGCAATGATGGCATAATAATTGTTGCACTTGACGGGAAGGCAAACAGGTTGCAATACAGAATGCCCCAATGGTGAAAAATCCATACTGCCTCTGCCAGATTTAAGGACCACTTACAGGGCAACAAAATGCTTCTGCTGAGGCTGCTGGCCAGAATATTGGACTTCCCGAGGACATGCACTGCTACCAGAAACTGCTGAGAGGAGATCACCCACTGAAAACTCTCACGATCTCCCAACAAACAGGGTAAGAATGTGTTTCCCCTCATTTTTCAAGATAAAAGATGAACAAAACTGTGCATCTGTATTGCAATCACACCTCTGGGAAGGAATTCCTGAAAGACCTGCTCTCATCTATAGGAACATTGATCTGAATATGGGCCTCTGCAGAAGACCAGATGTCTTGAACTGTCCTATCTCTGAAGTGCTCCCTCTACCCCAGGAGGGAGGAATCTATGGTAGCCATGACCAAAGGAGAAGGAATTACAGATGGTCTCCCTTCAGTCATCAAGGGAAACTAATCACCACTGAATTTGTTTGCGGCAAATCTTCATTAACTGTATAGGGAAATCCAAGGGGTGAGTCATGAAGGACCACTGAACAACCACAGTTCACTGTAGGGCCCTCATGGGATATCTGGCTAAGGGAACTAGTCCTACCAAAGCTGCCATTTGACCCAGAACTTTCATAAGTGCTTGAGCAGGTGGTTTCAGAGTTGCAAGCATGGACAGGGCTTGAGCCAGAACACTGAACTCTGGAGCTCGGAAACCTAGCAATTTGATGGATCATGTCTAAACGTCACCACATGAACTAGAACTTGTACAGACTGAATGACTGATTTTGGATAATCAACTGTTATGCGTTAGTCGTCACACAGTTGAAGCAAGGAGTCCCTGGCCGAGATCAACTAAGCCTTTGTGGGGTCAGTGAGAGGCCAATCAAGGTATGGAAAGACCTGAAAACTGTGCAGCCTGAGCCAGACCATGACCACTCCATGCACCTGGGTAAACACCCAGTGGGGCTGTGGTGAGACCAAATGTCATGGCCCTGAACTAGTAATAATTGAGTCCTCAACAGTAGCAAACATACCTCTGGGAATGTCAATCTAAGTGAAGGTGAGCATTCTTGAGGTCTATCCAGGACATCCAATTGTCCCTCCTCAGAAAAGGTGACCATCTGGAACTTGGTCCTTTTGAGAAATTATCTTGCTCAAATCCTAAACTGGCCTGAGATCCTGAGTTTTCTTTGGAATTAAAATGAACCTGGAATAGACCCCCAGGACCTTTATCTGGTCTGGTGGCACCTGTTACATTACTCTAATTGAGCAGCTTTTGAATCTCTGACACTGTGTAAAGTCTATGATGGGATGGAAAATCTGGGAGACGTTTTGGGTGACAGTGTGGGACTTATAAAAATGGAATGTAATAACCTCTGGATAGGACTCAAAAAATAGGCATCTGAGGTGATTGCCTCCCAAGCTTTTGGGTGGAGAGCTAGATGACCCCCGACTACCTCTAGAAAATAGCTGGGCAACCCTTCAGGATCACAGAAAGGGCCCACAGAAAAAGCCTCGTAGAAGTCCCAATTCTGCAGTGCATCTCTGCCCCATGGATGGCATCAGTTAAGAACCCCCTTCAGATCGTGGCGTTCTCCTCTGCAGTCTCCACACTGGTGGTGACCACCACCACAATGGCATTGATGGCCAGACATTTACTCCAATAAGATGGATCTTTTGGGGGGGGGGGGGGGCAAGAAATTTATCCAACTTTCTAGGGATAGGCATCACTGTGTTGGGCATCTTTGGGAGGGGCAAGAACTTTATCCAGCATTCGAGGGATAGGCATCACTGTGTCGGGCAACTTCTATGTCCTGTTGAATACCAGGTCTATAACAGCATCCAGAAGGGGAACCACATACGATGTGAGTGGGCCTACACCAATGGCTTCCAGAAATAGACTCCTTCAAAGAGGGGGCTTTGGTGGTCCAACCTCCAAGCTGATGAAGTAGCTGTAATAAGTCACCAAAAGGGGCATCACTGTGTTGGGACTTAGGAAAAAAAGAAGTTATGTACTCACCATAACATTCCATCTGAGTAGGTACTTCATTTGTCTGCAACCTGTGGGTATCTGATCTGAGCCGGCAGCTTTCCAAGCTCCAAGATCCGAGCTCCTAGCTCCTCCCCCTACCCACAATCCCCTGCTACCAACCACATTTCCTCAAATCTTTTTTTTTTGCCTTACCAACCTGGAAATACGAAAAATCAACTGCAAATGTGATCAGAAAAATCCCGAAAGGTTTGGGGGATGGCAGGGGGGGGTCGGTTGCAGACAAATGAAGTACCTACTCAGATGGAAGGTTATGGTGAGTACATAACTTCTTTATCTGAAGTAGTTACTTCATTTGCTCTGCAACCTGTGGGACAGAGTCCCCAGCTACCTTATAAGAACCTGGGTGGTCCTTACGGAAGGATATTCCGAAGCACCGCGGAGCCAAAAGAAGCCCTACTTCTCGAAATCACATCTAATTTATAATGAGAAATGAACGTATGAGAAGAGGACCAAGTAGCTGCTGAACATATGTCGTCCACTGGAACCCTAGACCAGAAGGCTGTGGAGGTGGCTACAGATCTTGTAGAATGAGCACGGATACTAACCAGGGCTGGTTTGCCAGACTATATATACCCCTGAATAATACACTGATGGATCCAATTTGCTACAGTGACTTTGGAAATAGCTTTACCCATGGCTGATTTTGCATACGATACAAACAACTGGTCCGACTTGCGAAACTCTCTAGTCCTATGCAAGTAGAAACGCAGCTGTCTGTGTACATCAAATTTGTGTAATGTGTATTCTCCCTTGTTCAGAAATGTTGGAAAAAACACTGGTAGATTTATCGATTGATTTATGTTTGTTTCTGAAGCAACCTTAGGCAAGAAAGGCGGGTTAGTCCTGAGGGACACACTATCTTTGTGAAAGATAAAGTAAGGCGGTTTCATACACAAGGCTTGTAATTCTGAAACCCTTTTGGCCGAAGTAATAGCCACTAAGAAGGCTGTTTTCCATGACAAGAACTTCAATGGAATTGAGGCCGAAGGTTCGAAAGGTGGACTCGTCAAGGCTTGCAAGACTAGAGTGAGATCCCATAGGGGGACCACAGACTTTATCGGTGGATTTAAAAGGAAGATGCCTCGTAAGAAGGTTTTGCACGACTTTGTAGATGCTAAGGAACCTATGCCATCACCCACATGAAAATGGGAGATGGCCGCCAATTGCACCTTAACCGTAGAAGCGCTTGCTCCCTGTCGAAAGATCAATGAGAGGAAGTCCAGGATGGTCGGAATAGGGACAGTAAATGGGTCCAAGCCCTTATCTTTGGCCCAAATGGAAAAACATTTCCATTTACTGTTGTAAAGTTTTCTGGTAGATGGCTTATAAGCCACAACCAGAATGGCCTTAATGGGAGATGAGATACCGGGAGTCCTAGCCATTAATGGAACTGGATCAGCCAAGCCGCAAGCTTGAGGTTGATCAGGTTCGGTGTTGGGCAATCCGCGGGATGAGTGATCAGTTCAGGACTGGGATCCAGAATCCACGGAGGAGCCACACTGTGAGACCGCAGAAAGGGGAACCAGATCTGCCGAGGCCAGAATGGGGCTATGAGGATAACTCTGCTCCCCAACCGACAGGCTGAGTGGAAGGGGGGATAAGCATCAAGGAGCCCGGGAAGACAAGCATGGACTACAGCGTCTCTGGGGGTTTCCCCTCTGGGGGGAATTATTGCGAAGTACTCACTGCATTTTGTGTTTAAAGGAGAAGCAAAAAGATCGCAGCGAGGCTGACCCCATTTGTGGAAGATCTGCTTCGCAACACATGGATTCAGAGACCACTCGTACGGCGTGAGAAGCACCCGACTTAGCTTGTCCGCTAATATGTTGGATCGTCCTGGGATGTGCGTTACTACCAGAAAACGGTTGGTGAAGATCGCCCATTCCCAAACTCTCATGGCCTCTCGACACATGGGGTAGGATCTGGTTCCTCCCTGTTTGTTTATATACCAGACTACAGAGGTTGTCTGTCTGGATTGCAGCAGTCCCCAGGGGAAGAAGTTCGTGGAGAGCTTGCAACGCCAAAAGCACCGCCCTCATCTCTAGGACACTGATATGCAATGCGGTCTCTAGGGAAGTCCACGTGCCTTGAACGGATCTGCCTGAACAATGCCCCCCCACCCGAGGCGGGAAGCGACTGTGGTCAACGTGGCTTCGACCGGGGGATCACAAAAGGCCTCCCTTCTCTGAGTTCCCGCGCATGCAACCACCAAAGAAGGGAGCCCCTGCAAACTCTGCTCAGCGGTATCGGCGTGTTCAACAGGTGGAGCAAGAGGGACCATTGGACTTGAAGGGTCCATTGTAATATCCGCATTCGCAGACGGGCATGGAGTGAAAGACCGATCGCTGCTGCCATAGACCCTAGTGCCCTCAGGACTAACTCCGCTGGAGGAGAAGGACTCCGGAGAAGGGCTAACACCTGATAAGACAAGCTGTTCAGTCTGACTGATGTTAGAGTAGCTCGAGAGATTCGAGTATCCAACCTGGCCCCTATGAATTCCAGGGCTTGTGTGGGGCACAGGCAGGACTTCTGCAGGTTTACTGAAATGCCTAGGTTGTGGGCTAGAGTCAGTGCGTAATCTCTCGCTACAGAGAGCTGATGCCTGTTGGTCGCGGTAAGGAGCCAGTCGTCTAGGTACGGGAAGACCTGAATGCCCTGAAGTCTCAGGTGGGCTGCAACCACCGCCATGACTTTGGTGAACACTCTGGGGGCTGAAGTGAGGCTGAATGAAAGAACCCTGAATTGATAATGACTGGCTCCAAGCCGGAAGCGGAGAAACCTCCTGGATAGTCTGTCCATCAAGATGTGGTAGTACGCATCCTTGAGGTCTACGGAGCACATCCAGTCGTTCTCCCACAGAAGGGGGAGGATAGATCGAAGAGTGAACATCCAGAACTTTTTCTTGGGTATAAACAGGTTCAAAGCGGAAAGGTCTAAGATGGGTCTGAGGTCCCCCATTTTCTTTGGCACCAAAAAGAACCTTGAGTAATAACCCAATCCGGACTGATCTGGGGGGACAGGCTGGATGGCTCTTTTTCTTAGCAGCTTCAAAATCTCTGAAGCCCGCTGCCTCCCTCTGATCGGGTGGGACATCGGGGAGGCATCTGGTTTTGGGGGGAAGATTTAGGAAAGGAATGAAATACCCTCTGGAAATGATACAGAGCACCCATCGATCCGTTGTAAGGGACTCCCAGTTTGACAGGTACTCCGTCAACCGCCCCACGACTGCCTCCAGAGAGGGACAGTCGGGCTAGCCCTCAGGGCTGTTGCGCGGATCTGTCCGAGAAAGGTTCTCTAGACCCGAAATTAGGCGGCCCCCCTCTGCCTCTGGGCCGGCGTCTGCCTTGTCCTCCTCTGCCTCTAGAGGACAAGTGGTCCGCAGCTGGATGGGATTGCTGAGACTTGCGGAACCCACAGCTTCTTTTGTCCCCTCTGATTCCTGGAGAAGGATCTTTGGGGACTAGAGAAGCGGACTCCGACGGCAGACAGCATCTTCCTGTCCTTTTCGCTTTGGACCAGCGTATCGCGAATGGTCTTGCCGAAAAGAGCAGAACCGTCAAAGGGGGCATTTGCGAAGGATGCCTTGAAGGGATTCGCGAAGGACGCCTTGAAGGGATCCGCGGATTCGCAAAGACGGAGCCAGGCGTGACGTCGTAAGACCACCCCCTGCTCCGCTGGCTCTAGCGGCTCCTTCCGAAGCATGAAAGAGAAGCCGCACAGACGTATTGGAGATGGATTTCAGAGTGTCCATTCGTGTCGTAAACACATTCCTGTCTCCGACCGACATGGACTACGGGGGGGCTGCACCATATTACTTGATCAAGTCTCGCTGTAGCCTGATGGTATGTGCCATATAGTTCAGCGCCCTTATGGAAAAGGTCGCTGAAGCAAACATCCACTTCCCAATCCGGTCCAACGCTCAAGATTTTTTATCTGGCGGGTGGACCAGAGAACTCTCCTGAGCGAGTTCTTTCTTGGTGGCCGCCACCACCAACATAGCATCAACAGGGGATCCTTTGGCCCATGATTGCCTATCTGTGGGGGGGGCTCAGAATTTTATCAGGACGCCTAGGAATTGGCTCCACGGTGTCGGGCTCCTTCCACGCCCTGGTGGTAATTAAGTCCACCAGGGGGTCGGCTGGAGGGGACACTCAGGAAGTAGATGGGCTTGCCTCAAACATCTCCAGGAACATGGATTCATCAAGGGAAGGTTTTTGGGCAGACCATCCCCCTCTAATACGCAACATTTCCATGATGTCTCCAAAGGAGACATCTTCAGGGGGTGACCTTGGGGAACCCTCCCTATCATCCAAGTCCGTGTCGGTGGTAACGGACTCGGGGGAGTCCAGGTGCCTCCTTTTACACCGACGTTTCGGAGGAACCTCCTTGGTGGGGCTATCCAAAGAGGGCTCGTCCACGGGTTGTTGTTCCTCCACAGGAACTAGCTGGAGGGCTTGGGCAGGCTGTCCCGATGGTCGGACGATGGAAAACCCTCATACAGTGGGGGTACGGGTGGATCTGAAGCCTGAAACGGGGATCTGGAGGATCTCGACAGTACCCTCTCCACTACCTCAAAAGCCGAAGGAGAATCACCCTCGCCAGCCTCTGAGAGCAATCTCCTCGGCTCCGAGGAAGGGATCGGGGTCGGAGCCGAAGCAGTCGGCGCAGAGAGAGAGGTGCGCTCCGAAGCCAACAGCTCCGAAGATACAACTCCCTCGGATCCGACGCTCAGCCCTCAGCCCTGAGAGCTCGGATCCAACAAGCTCGAAGGCATAGTCGGCAAAGAGACCAGCGCTATCGGCGCCGACAAATCCCTGGGTCCGAATGGGCCCGGATCCGATGACTCCAAGATCCGAATACGAGTCGGAGAAGGAGTGATCGGGGCAAACATGAGGGGGAGGCAAGAGCACCCCCATCTGCATTTGGGTCTACAAGAATCGACGCATCATCCGATCCATGTCCATTTCGGAGATGCTTTTGGTTGACCTGGAAGAGGTAGTCGAGGCGGGCCGGGAGGGCCGCCTCGAGGGAGACCGATCTTCCTCCGGCAAGAAGCTAGGTGAATGGAGCCGAGAGGAGAAGGATCCTGAGACCCCGGAAGGAGACTTAGCTATTTTTGCTGGCGGAGCAGAGGGGTGAGACTCGGCCCGCCTTTTATGGGATCTATGTCCTTCCTTATCCTTGTGCCTCTTCTCCTTAGTTGAGGAGGCACTAGTTTCCCCAGAGCTCAAACCCGAAGAGGGAGGTTGAGTCCCGGGTTGAGCTGAGGGAACAGAGAGCACAGAGGCCGCAGAGGCAGCCGGAGCCCGAATGGGAGAGGAAGAAGAAGCCGACTCCTGGGGGAGCTTTCCCGCCAGGATCAGCTTGTTTTTCGTATCTTCAAGTGCCCGGGGGTTAAAGGCCGCACAGATCTGGCAGGCCTCTGAAAGATGGGCTGCCCCCAGGCACAAAATGCACCGAGTGGGGCCATCAGCTAGGGAAAGCTTGTGGCCACAAACAGTACATTTAGAAAAAATGGCCTTAGGCCCTTCCGCCATGTTAAACACTCACACACAAATGCTAAGGGGGGAGGGGGAGTGACAAAAGAAAAACAAACTGTACCAGGAAAAAATTAAACTAACACTAAAAGGGTAGAAAAAGGTTTACTACCACACACACACGATTTTTGAAACTTTAGGATGAAGTTATGAAAGAAACTATCTCACCCAGCCAGGAGCTCTTCAAAGGGAAAGCTTCTTCAGCCGCGGCAAAAAACGATCTGAGGTAATGTGGTTGGTAGCAGGGGATTATTGGTAGGGGAGGAGCTCGAATCTTGGAAAGCTGACGGCTCGGATCCGAAGTCGAATCCGATACCCACAGGTTGCAGAGCAAATGAAGTAACTACTTCAGATACTACTCCTTCCTTGAGGTCAGTATTCTCGGTGAGAGATTCCTCTTGGAAATCCAAGTGCTTTCTCTTGCACTTCATCTTCCCTGAAACCTCCCATTCTGACCAGTCCGCGGGGAAGGGGGAAGCTTCCAGTAGCCTTATCATGGGGCAGACAGGAGACTGGCTGTTGTAGTCTGTCTCGGCACAGACTGATGACTGGCCAGAACAGCAGATGAGAATTTGGGGGGGGGGGGGGTTGGAGAAATATGACCCATCTCTCTAGAAGAGAACATTCTCTCAACAACGCCAAAGGCCAAGGTGTAGGTGGGCTTTCCAGATGTAATGGCCCTGGGACCCAAGGATACCCAAAGGTAACCCCGAACCCAAGGGAACCAAGCCTACAACAAAAGTTGAGAATGGAGCCACATTGTCCAAAGCTTATGCTCTGAGAGGAAGTGAAGATCCCTAAGGAATCATTAACCCCGACCACGAAACCTCCATTTTTATACCACAGCTCAGATGTGCTTAAAGCCCTGAATAAGTCAAGGCTGTCAAGGAATAGGAAGGAGCTGCAGATGGCCAAGCTGTCAGATCCAATCCAGAGAGTGGTAACTCAGAAGGCACTGAAGACCACAGATCTGAATGGGCTGAGGGAGGAAACCAGAAGGATGCAGTGGGGGGTCCCCAGCACTGGACTTGAAGGGATAAGGCTGAATTGAATCTATTCATGCTAAGAGGACCTCATCCAGCTGCTCCAGACCACAAGTTTTGATGCTGCCCACTGCCCTTGATGACAGGAGGGAAGAAGCTGCAGAGGATAGTTTGGAGGTTCTTTAAATGATAATCCCGTGAGATGTGTCCAAACAGGAGTGGCCTGGAACTAGGGTGGGGGTGGGGGGGGCAGGGAAGGCTCCAGCAATCGAAAAGTAGGAGTGCTGAGGGAGAAGGGAGAGGTCCCCCTACCTGAAGGTTCTCCTTGGACAAGGCGATGATGTGGAACACTAGGAGCCAAAGAGGCAATCTTGACCGATTTGGGTGCTGAATATGATTGGCTAAAATGTGGTAGAGAATGTCAGCACCACAGATGCCAGGAAAAATGAAAGTTGGGGGACCTTCGGATATGATGAACCCAAGGGAGTAAGGTCCAGAGGTGGAGGCTGAAGACAACCGCTTATGCTCCCGTTTGGCATGCTTGGAGTCTCACGGCCAGGACGTCTTAGACCCAGCCTTGGAGGCCAGGTGAAAAGCCACTTTGGAGCAGTAGCAGAGGAACCAGAGGGTAGAAGCCCTTTCATGAATTTGACCCTACGCTCATTGATGGCTCATGAGCCAAAGCTCTCACAGATGGAGCACCCCAAATCAAGATGCCCTGGACCCAAACAATAAATGGGTCTATATTAAAACACCGAACATTCAAAATATCAAGTGTTCTAATATCAACCCATTTTCAGCGAACGCTGAAAATATTTAACAAACAGAAAACCAATTTTTTTCCTAGGGAAAGAATTTGGCTGTCCGTTTGTTGCTTCGGTATTTTCAGTGCTGTGGTGGAAAGTTACGGGTCGGGTTCAGGCAAATGTGCGATTCTGTGGACGTGAGGGTCAGGGCGGGTTAGGTGAGTTAGTGTTAGGGCACGGGTCAGCTAAGTGTGGTGTGCGATTGTGTGGATGTTAGGGCGGGGTATGTAAGTTAGGCCGCAGGTGATGTGACTGTGCGACAGTGACAGACCTTAGGGTTAGGGTTTGGGTTAAGGTAAGTAGATAGTTAGTGGTGTATGTATAATTTAGTTTAGGTGTATGTGTGTGGATTGCTGTTTGGTGTGCTTGTGTGTGTTTTGGAACAGCAAATTTTTTCCCCAAGAAAAAATTTGCTGTTCTGTATGTTCAATGTTTTAAATTTTCGATTAATAGGGTTCGATATTAGAACACTCAAAATTTTGAAAGTTCAGGGTTCTAATATAGACCCCAATAAATGCATTTTAGATGTGTCATGGGAAGGCAAGTTATGCCCACAGGGGACACACTTTTTAAAACTCCTGTCCATCCTAACAATATAGCTAAAAACACAAACTCTACAAAACAACAAATGAGAAAAAGATAGGAAGGTAAAAGAATGGCAAACTATACTACCTACATAATGACAATACCTACCCAACTCTATTAGGACAACAATAACTGCTCACAGGGGTAAGGTAAGAGAAAATCTTACCAAAAGATAGTGTGCTAACCTTTCAAGTAGAAAAAAGTGGAACCACAGACCAAGCTGCAGACATGAATGGCAGCAAACTAGATCTGGGAGATGATGTAGAAATGGGGAGTTATAGGTAAGAGCACAGGAGCCAAGCAGGCTAAACACTTTTGAACTGGCCAGTGTCAGATCAGAATCAGATCTAAAGTCAAACAGGTTGAAGAGACAGTGCAGACATCATCTTATCTTAAATATTCTTGTAGCAAATGGCAGAGCTATGAGTAAAACACTGTTTCACATTAAGAACCTCAATTCATACTGACAAGCTGTTTCAAATGAGACAGAGTAAGCTTTTCATGTATAAAGCTGATGACCAAGGAGGAACCACCTGCTTCATACACTTGACTTTAGCCAAAAGGCTAAGTAGCAAATGGGTAGACAAATATTTAACACCCAATTCAGAAAACATTTAACTTCAGTATGGCTCAAAAAGGGGAGGATCAGAGGGCAAACAAGCAGAAAGGGACAACAAGAGAAACTTGACAGAGGAAAAAGAAAAGCCACAGTACTAGCAAGCCTGAAGGCAGTCCTTGTTCTTGGACTGGTATCAACTAGAAAATCTTTTCTATTTGCAGATGTATAATTTCCTAGCAGCATTTCTCCACTTCCTTTAGAGTCTGCTGCACATACTCTGAAAAAACTGTGCATAGCAGCTGACGATTTTTCAGTTTAGGGTATATCAAACAACCTCTCTCTTGGGTCAGCAAATCCAGTCTGAGGAAGCTTGGCTAATTACCCTAGGCCAGTTTCAAAATAAGGGAATTACCATTGTTGCCTAGATCAAATGAGTGTTACCACCACAATTTTTGTAGAGTCCTTCTGGGATTTTCAGAATAACCCTGGATATCATCAGAAATAGTGGAAAAGCAGAGAGGAACATTTCTGTCTATGGGAATGAGAAGAAATCTGTTTTCCAGGCCTGTACACTAGAAAAACTGTGCTCAGGACTCCTTGTACTTTGTTCTGAAAGGAGGGCCCTTGTATCAAGTATGCATGGTTCAAATCTCATCACTTTTGTCAAAGTCTTTGACGTACAGAGGCAGACCGTACCTATGCCCAAAGTAACATATTCCCTCAGATAACCTTTAAAAATGCACTAACATACACACTCATAATAAACTCTCATGATACACAGGGGCACAACTGGGTTGCACTGTACAGTAAAGCTTATAAAGACCCTGGTGGCTGTTAGTCTAGTACATACCTATGAACACATCTACTTGAGTTCTCCAGAGTTGAACACATTTTGGAAGAGTCCAGGATGAAGTTTCCATTCATGTAGGCATGTTCTGATGCTTCTGTGCTTGTCTGCAAAAAGGTGTTGCTCCAACAGAATGTATGAAGTCTACAAATTCAAACTCAGAGAGTTGCTGTCTCCCAGGTGAAAACAGTCACCTACAAAGAGGTAATGTTGGATATCCTCTTGGTTATTTACCATACCATTGTGTTGTTGTCTGGCTATACTTGCACAGGTCCTGGGGCCACAGATGATTTAAGACTTTCAAAGCACTAATCACCGCCAACATTTCTGATATTTATGTGCTTCTAGTTGTCTTAAGGGTTCCACAGAGCCTGCAATTTCATTCCTTTGGAAACTACACACCAGTCACAGTGCGACTTATCTGCAATTACAGACTGTGTGGGGGTAAGGAAGGGAGAGTGGGAAACCCGAAATGCCAGATAAACAGAACACACTGAAGGAAGAAACATGTATCACAGAGAATACCACTTCTTTAGAATTCTCTCTCTCCCCATAAAGTGAAGCACTTCTCACACTACTCAAACAAGATGGATGAGTAACCACAAATTCACCCTTGATTTACCACACATGGCCCTCATGGATAGCAACAGGAAAATATTCTGCTTATCTCTGGGTTATTCATACTTACAGCAGAAAAGCTAAATACTTCATCGGAATGTGAAGCTACGCTTCTACAGATATTCACAGATTAACAGACTACTAGGTACTTATGAAACTAAGATGTGATCTACCAACAAAAGAAAATAAGAAGTTATTACCTACCATAACGTTCCATGTTAGTTGTCATCTCTCGCCTTCTTTCTTGCTGGATGGGTTCGGAGCCGATCCTCGGCTCCGACTCGGCACTTGCTAAGCTCGAGAGCTAATTTTACCAGCTCGAGGCAACCCTATATCCCATGATGCAAGGCATGACTACCCAGATCTCGTTTGGTAGCTATAGAAATATGCCCATTATCTTCTTCCAACAGAAGGAGAAGAAAGTAACCAAATATGTAAACACAACACAGGAACTAGTAAAACTAGTGACCACTCACAACTGGAGTCCATAGGAAGAATAAACTCGTCCCCAGAGAAGAGTACAACTTCAAGGTCTGTCCAGGCTAGGGGAAGGAGGGAGGGACGAAGAAAGAAGGCGAGAAGACAACTAACATGGAATGTTATGGTAGGTACATAACTTCTTAATGTTAAGTTGTCAAACTCGCCTTCATTCTTGCTGGATGGGACCGCGTCCCTAGCACCTCTATCCTGGGTGGCTCAATGGAACAGACTCTTGAGAACTGTGGAACCAAACCTAGCTCTGTCTCTGGAGGCCAAGTCCAATTTGTAATGTGAGACAAAGGTATGAGGCATGGCCCAAGTGGCCGCTGCACAAATGGTGTCAATATGTAGCCTAGCCTGAAAGGCTGTAGATGTGGCTAGGCCTCTAGTAGAATGCGCCTTAGGTTTAGAGGGCAATTCTTTGCCCCTAAGGAGATAAACATGGGAAATAGTGGAAGACAGCCATTTCGATAAGGTCACCTTGGAGACCTTTTCTGTTTTCTGCATAAGAAAGAAAAAGCTGATCAGATTTTCTGAATTGTTTAGTTCTATCCAAGTAGTATATGAGCTGGCGATGAACATCCAAATAATGCAGTTTCTGTTCCGCTCTGTCCGAATAATTCGGGAAAAATACTGGAAGATCAATAGACTGGTTAAGATTTGTCTGGGAAGCCACCTTGGGCAAAAAGGATGGATTTGTTCTTAGAGATACTCTATCCTTGTGGAAAACCAAGTAGGGAGGTCGAACACAGAGAGCATGAAGTTCAGACACTCTCCTAGCTGAAGTAATGGCCACCAGAAAAATTGTCTTCCAAGAGAGAAATTTTAAAGAGCATGCAGCAGCCGGTTCGAAGGGGGGAAGAATTAGGGATATCAGCACTAAATTCAGGTCCCATTGTGGAGGAGGATCTTTAATTGGGGGCTTTAGTAGAAAGATACCCCTGAGAAAGGCTTTACAAAGCTTGTGAGACATTATGTTCTGGTCCGCTAAGCCAACATGAAAATCTGAGATTGCTGCCAGCTGGGCTTTGACTGTCGAAGAAGAAGAACCCGACTGAAAAATCTCAGCCAAGAAGTCCAAAACTGACTGAACTGGGGCAGTAAAGGGGTCTATGTCCCTGGACTTTGCCCAGAAGGAAAAACGCTGCCACTTACTAGCATAAATCTTTCTGGTAGAGGACTTTAGAGAAGCTACTATGATATCCCGTACAGGATTAGAAATCATAGGCAGCCTGGCTAATGAAGGAAGTGGAGCAACCAAGCGGTGAGGTTGAGAGAGCGAATGGCCTGGTGCAGATGACCCGACTGGTGGGTCAAAAGATCTGGAACTGGGTACAGACGCCAAGGCTGTACCAATAGATGGCGATGAAGGAATGGGAACCAAATTTGTCGAGGCCAGTAAGGGGCAATGAGAATCAACTTGGCTCTCAAAACGGTAGCTTTCTGAATGACTTGAGGTATCAAGGGGAATGGAGGAAAAGCATAAAGAAGTCCCCGGGGCCAAACCTGGGTTAGAGCGTCTCTGGGGGGTTGGCCTGGGAGTGGAAAGAGGGAGAAGTCATCTGGGCATTTGCTGTTTTGGGGTGTAGCAAAAAGGTCGCAGCAAGGGAAGCCCCACTTCTGAAAGATCTCCTCCACTACTGATTGTTTGAGAGACCACTCGTGAGGCATGAGAATAGCTCTGCTCAATCTGTCCGCAATGAAGTTGGATTTCCCGGGGATGTGCGTTGCTATCAGAAACCGATGAGAGGAGATTTGCC